>NC_056743.1:14836704-14839204 GCF_019279795.1 Protopterus annectens
CTCCTGAGTTTACACCAAGTTACCTTTTTCTATGCTTCTCTTTTCTCTGGCCTGAGTTTACACCACGTTACCTTTTTCTCTGCTTCTCTTTTCTCTGGCCTGAGTTTACACCACGTTACCTTTTTCTCTGCTTCTCTTTTCTCTGGCCTGAGTTTACACCACGTTACCTTTTTCTTTGCTTCTCGTTACCTTTTTCTCTGCTTCTCTTTTCTCTGGCCTGAGTTTACACCACGTTACCTTTTTCTCTGCTTCTCTTTTCTCTGGCCTGAGTTTACACCACGTTACCTTTTTCTCTGTTTCTCTTTTCTCTGGCCTGAGTTTACACCACATTACCTTTTTCTCTGCTTCTCTTTTCTCTGGCCTGAGTTTACACCACATTACCTTTTTCTCTGCTTCCTTTTTCTCTGGCCTGAGTTTACACCACGTTACCTTTTTCTCTGCTTCTCTTTTCTCTGGCCTGAGTTTACACCACGTTACCTTTTTCTCTGTTTCTCTTTTCTCTGGCCTGAGTTTACACCACGTTACCTTTTTCTCTACTTCTCTTTTCTCTGGCCTGAGTTTACACCACGTTACCTTTTTCTCTGCTTCTCTTTTCTCTTGCCTGAGTTTACACCACGTTACCTTTTTCTCTGCTTCTCTTTTCTCTGGCCTGAGTTTACACCACGTTACCTTTTTCTCTGCTTCTCTTTTCTCTGGCCTGAGTTTACACCATGTTACCTTTTTCTCTGCTTCTCTTTTCTCTGGCCTGAGTTTACACCACATTACCTTTTTCTCTGTTTCTCTTTTCTCTGGCCTGAGTTTACACCACGTTACCTTTTTCTCTGTTTCTCTTTTCTCTGGCCTGAGTTTACACCACGTTACCTTTTTCTCTGCTTCTCTTTTCTCTGGCCTGAGTTTACACCACGTTACCTTTTTCTCTGCTTCTCTTTTCTCTGGCCTGAGTTTACACCACATTACCTTTTTCTCTGTTTCTCTTTTCTCTGGCCTGAGTTTACACCACATTACCTTTTTCTCTGTTTCTCTTTTCTCTGGCCTGAGTTTACACCACGTTACCTTTTTCTCTGCTTCTCTTTTCTCTGGCCTGAGTTTACACCACGTTACCTTTTTCTCTGTTTCTCTTTTCTCTGGCCTGAGTTTACACCACGTTACCTTTTTCTCTGTTTCTCTGTACCATTTTTGCTATTCTTTATATTACTCAGCCTCTTCGTGTCTGTTTACTATCATAAAGTCTCCTGCAATCATCTTCTTAATTTTATTTATAACAGTTCTTATTTTTATTGTCTGCAATCATGCATTTTACATGTCCAAACTGCTATTTTTGTCTCTGACATTTCTTTCATATTTACATGTACTGTGTTTATATTGTGTAGAGACTATTCACAGGTAACAACTGACAAAGTAATTCTTATGTTTTACTTTTATACATTTTACATACATAGCCTATATCTGCTACTGTACTATGTTATGAAATGTTTTATGTTTTGCACTGTTTGGAGCTTTTCTCCTCAGATCTCTGCTGAAAAAGGTCTTTGCCCAGTCAGACTAACCTGGTTAACAAATATCAAATAAATAAATAAATACATAATAGGTGAAGGTCAAGGTTAAACAGCAGCATCTGATGGAACTACACATTTTTTTCCACGAAAAAGAAATGAAACATCTTTAAACAAGGCTGTTTTCTGGGAGCCAAACTGTAACCTTGGCCTAATCTGTTAAGTAAATAGCTTAATGGGTTAAGGTCAAGAGAAAACAGCAGCAGTGACAAAGAATCACCATGGAACATACCCCTATGAAGTTTTATCCCTGGGATAATAATTTGCCGTTTGTCATGGCTCTACTGCAAAGTGGTTTGCCACTGTTTCATGGTCACTATAATGTAATTGATCAGTGTAACACGTATGTTATACATCTGTAAGCATTCCATTATTTATGAATGTAGGATGTTGTCAAATGCCTTTTTTTATTTATCCCAGCCATACTTAAATTCTTGCCCTTTTTACAAGTTTTTATTATGGGTTTCTTTAGCAACAAAACAATCCTTTACTCCATATGACTTTCATTTGTTACCCCTTTGTTCTACTACCATCACTGAGATTTTTTTAAGGACTATAAACTCTGCATCAATTCTAGTACATAGTTTGTATATTGTTGGAAGGCAGGTTATTGGTCGATAGCGCCAAGGATTGCTTACAGGTTCACTCTTAAGGAGTGTTATCATTTTGCCTGTTGTCAACCAGGATTTTGTCTGTTCTGTATGTACATAAGACTAAAACGTACTCAGGGATAAACCTTTCTATAAAGAAGTTAATGCTTTTAGCCAGAAATTAGGTACTGTGCCTGGTCCTGGGGTTTTCCATTTAGGAACTTTTCCTAATTTTGTCTCAGTTTCTTTGGTCGTTATTCATCCCATTTCATATTCTCTAAATTAGAGCTCCTTACTACTTCTTTTAATTGTTCTACCCATTGAAAATCTTTGTTATGTTCAGCAGGGACTTCATAA